>NC_081412.1:480949156-480975871 GCF_030272615.1 Cryptomeria japonica
TAGACCTGTCTATTTTCCTAACTCTCTCCTTTTCCTCCCTCTCTACCTCTCTCCATCTCACTCTCTCTTCTCTCCCTAATCTCTAGAGCTTATAATTTCTCTGATAGTCAAATTTTAGTAATCACTAAGATCTCCTATTATCATTCTCTCTCTCTATCTCTATTTCACACTCTTCATCTCCCTTGAACTCTAGATCTATCTCTCTTCATATCACTCTCCCTCTCCCCCTCTCTCCCCCATCTCTCTATCTCACTCTCTCCTCTCTCCCCAAGCTCTAAACTTATTTCTCTCACCCTTCTACTTTGTATATCCCCTCTCTTCTCTACCTACCTCACACATACTCTCTCTCTCCCCCCTCTCTCTCTCTCTCTATATATATATATATATATCCCTCCTTCCCTCTCTCAACTTATCTTTATCTCCTCTCTCCCTCTCCCTACACACCTCCACTCCCCCTTCCCCCCCTCTCTCTCTCCATCCTTTTCTCTTTGTCCCACCCTCCTACCCTCCCATACTAATCCCTCTCTACTTATCTCGCTCTCAACCTTTCCCTATGTACTTACCTCTCTCCCCTCTCCCTCTCTCTACATACCTCTACCTCCCTCCCTCCCTACCTCTATTTTACTACATAAATATCCTTCCATCTCTCTCCCTCCCTCCCTTATTCCATCTATTTCTCTTTATATCACTTTCTTTTTCTCCCTCTAGCTTTATGCTTATCTCTCTCCCTATCACTCTCCCTCTCTACCTCTCTCTACCTCTCTCTATCTCACTTTGTCCTCTCCACCCCAAGATCTATACCTATCTTTCTATCTCTCTCACTCCCTCTATTTTTCTACATAGCTCTCCTTCCCTCATGTATCTCCCCTTCTATCTCTACTTATATCTATCTTCCCTATCCATCTCTCTATACATACCTCTCCCTCCTTCCCTATCTACCTCTATTTCTCTAAATAAATCTCCCTCACACCCTCTCTCTTTATACCTACATCCCTCCCTCCTTCCCTCTCTTCGCCTCTCTACTTATCCATATATCTCTACTATTTATCTCCATTTCCCCTTTCTCTATTTATCTCCTCTCTCTATCTATCCATCAATCTACCCTCTTACTCTCTTTATCTCCCCTCTCCCTCTCTCTACCTACCTCTCTTCCATCCCTCTCTCTCTCTCTCTCTCTCTCTCTCTCTCTCTCTCTCTCTCTCTCTCTCTCTCTCTCTCTCTCTCTCTCTCTCTCTCTCTCTCCATTCTCTCTAACTACGTGTCTCTATCTACCCTCTCTCTTTGAATACATCTCCTTCCCTCCCTTCCTCCAACTCTCCCCTCTCTATATCTCTCTCCTTCCCTCTCCACCTCTCTCTATCTATTTCCCTCCTCTCAACTTATATCTATCCCACCTTTCCCTCTCTCTTTTTCTATATATATCTAACTCCCTCCAAGACCTCTATTTCTATCCCTCCTCCTATCTCTCAAACCTTCCCTTGCCACTTCTATCAATCTCACCTCTTCCCCACTCTCCCTCCCTACTACCTCTTTCTCAACCTACATCTCTCTCCCTCCCTACCTATTTCTCTCTCTCTCTCTCTCTCTCTCTCTCTCTCTCTCTCTCTCTCTCTCTCTCTCTCTCTCTCTCTCTCTCTCTCTCTCTCTCTCTCTCTCTCTCTCTCTTTCCTTTTCTATCTACTTATCTCTAACTAACTACCTATCCCCCACTCCCCTTGTATTCTATTTATGTACATACCTCTCGAGTTCCATCCTTCCATATTTATTTTTCTCTCTCTCTCTCTAGACATCTCACTCTTTCTCTCCTTTGCTCTCTTCTTATTGATAAAGAGGGATAAAAGGATAGAGGTAGAGAGGTGAGAGACCCAGTGGGAGAGAGAGTGGGGTGAGATATATAGAGGGGAGAGAAATATGTGTAATGCAATAAGGAGGTATAGGTAGAGAGGTAAAGAGAGAGGGAGGGATGGAGAGACTTGGAGAGGGGAGAGATAGAGAAGAGAGGAAGGGGAAAGGGATGATCAATAGAGATAGATAGAGGGAGATAGGTGAGAGACCTAGAGGAGGATAGAGTGATGTGTGTGTGTGTGTGTGTGTGTGTGTGTGTGTGAGAGAGAGAGAGAGAGAGAGAGAGAGAGAGAGAGAGAGAGAGAGAGAGAGAGAGAGAGAGAGAGAGAGAGAGAGAGAGAGATTGGTTTAGAGCTTGGGGAGAGATGAGAGAGTGAGATAGAGAAATGGTGGAGAGAGGGAGAGAGGGAGAGTGCTAGGAAGAGATATGTATAGAGATTGAGGGAGAAAAAGAAAGTGAAATAGAGATAGAGAGGGAATAATAATAGGAGCTTAGTGATTATTTAAATTTGACTAAGTCCAACAAACTATAAGATCTAGAGCTTGGAGAGGGAAAAGAGAGTGAGATATAGAGATGTAGAGAGGGAGGAGAAGGAGAGAGATAGGAAAATAGATAGGTCTAGAGATTGGAGGAGACAAATAGCATGAGATAGAGAGATAGAAAGAGAATGATGATAAGACTCTATAGATTACTGAAATTTAAATAAGTTGAAAAAATTATAAGATCTCCTAATATCTAGAATTTGCATTATGGCTCCTAAATATTTGAAACCATTCTCAAATATATGCATAAAATATAACTTAAGGTATAAGAAAGATAAAAGAAAAAGGGAAAATATATAAAGTATAACTTATATTTTATGTATATATCCCGATTAAAAAAAACTAAGGGAAGGCCAAAGGCATTAACATTCAAAATGTGTTCATTCTTTCTGGAACTAAAAACCCATATAGGGGCATGCTCCTTTTCTACTTTTATGTCAACAAAACATGTAAAGTTTTTGTTTGTTTATCATAACACGTATATGTTATGCTTATTTAGCAAAACACGCATTTTTTTCTCATAAAAGAACATGTGTTTTTATTTTAAATAACTTGTACATGTTTTTGATTCAAATGACACATACATGTTTTGACTTAGATTTTTTGAGCCTTAACACATACATGGTTTTTGAATTTATCAAAAACATGTACGTGTTTCGTTCGTTTTAGATTTTTTTTTTTTCTACTGGCCACTAAATTCTTCACCATCTTGGTGCACATATACAAATGTCACACAATTTTTAAGCCATGATAAGAAACCTTACTACTCAACATCACCTAGTCTTCACTATTACTTTAGGGACCAATGTCAATTATAAGATAATCAATAGTTTAATGGCATTTACTTATCATTTTTGTGATTTATTTATGATGGCAACAAAAATACCAAATGGGAGATAAAAGACTCCTTTTTAATATTACAAATTTCGAAGTATGAGAAATCTAAAAGGGGAAACTAATGTTCTAAAATAGAAATGACATCTAAAAAATAGGGATTTTCTTCTCAAAATTAAAAAGTTACATACAACCGGAGGTTTTATTTATCATTTTTTTTTTAAGTACTAATTTATTTTCAAATATGTATTCAAGTTTTTTCAAACAAGCATTGGCCAAAATCAAATGCATATGAATCTGGATTGTTCATGATGGGTTAATTATGACCATCAATTTTAGAAAAGTTTATTCCTTCTCCTATTAAAGGAAATGCATTATACTTTGTAAGGGGAGAAATTGTTGATTTTAGTGGAGTTGTTGTAGATAAAATATCAAAAAGATTCTTTGCAATTTCTATTCCTTTAATTGAATTCCTAAATTTGTAAATGTGTAATGTTTTTGTGTCAAACTTGAAAGTTTTTATTTTCCTATGTTGAAACAATTTATTAAATTGTGCTAGAATTGGGTTCTTAATAATTCATTATATTCTAAATTTATTAGAAGATCACACTATCATTGTCACACTTTTGAGTATATCTAGTTAAGAAAAGGTTAGCTTAGCTATTAGGTTTTTATATTCATACATCTTTCCATTCTTATTGAGCTTCAAAATTATATATTTTTATCTTCTTCCCCTTTCTTTTGATATATTTTTTATAACAATTTAGAGTTAGAAAAGTATCCAAATATTAAAAATTCGTTGTCTTATAGTTCCCAATAATCATATTTTGATGACATGGGGTGGGTAGGGCATGCATAACTGCCCGAATCTAATATTAGGGAAGCCAAAATTTAGGGTTTAGAGCATTAAAAATCTCACTATAATCAATATTTAACTCTTATCTATAAATTCTAGTGAACAATTATGTAAGTCCATTTGTGAAGACAACATAATACTGATAAACTAAATTACCCACCATGTCATGAACTAAAAATTAGATCCTCAAGGCAATCATCTTTCATTTTTTATTTGATTTTCTTTTAAGAGAGATGGGAAATCATTTTGATTTTTCACCTATATTAATAGTGTGTCAAAACACCCATCAACAATACACTCATGTCAACAATACCCTCATGACATCCAAAGAAGATAATGCAACTCCATAGGAGTGATCACAAAAAAAGAGATGAATGTTCTCAATAGTGTCACCAAGTTTCAAAAGATGGGACTCAGTGAATAAAGGTGAAATATTGAACAATTGAATCTTCCGGTGAAGTGGATTGAGAAGACTAATATGAACATATTTGCAAGGACTCATTGGAAACCATTGAAGAAGAAACACTAAGATCATGATGATGTTAATAGAAGAAAATTCAAAGACACCCTAAATAATGCCTTAATGCTAGGTTATGCCATCATTGCTAACTATTTTTGAAAACAACCTATTATACTATCAAAACTATTATTTTCAAAATTGAAATTGATATACATGCTTGGGAAGCCAACTTTGAAAAAAACATGGTTTGGTGCTCTTACAAGTAGATCATAGGTGGTGTTGTCAAGTTGTGGATGTTGAATCTATGGGTAGAGCTACCTCTAGAGAAAGATCCATAAGCTGCATAGTTAGGTAATGGTAGGCTAACTATAATGAGTGTTAGTGGTGGTAAGGTTGTGGCTCCACTTGAATAGTGTCACATGCATTGTGCCCTACACACTACGCAATTATGAATTTTTATGTTGTACTATTTATAGGGTCATACAACTCCCTAAATTTGATAACTTTGTCCAAATTAGATAAATTTTATATGAAAGAAATAAGCACCCTTCAATCATATTTAACTAAACTCAAATTAACTCAAAATATTCTGAAAATTTAAATACCCTCTAAATTTGGGAAGAACCTCCAAAACCATTTTCAAATTTGACCTCGAGTATTCAATGAGTATGCAACAAAGGAAAAGTCTAACTTTGATGGTTGTTATAAACTTGATAGTGAGCTTAAATTTACTCCAAGAATCTCTTATAATGTACCCACAATTGTTAAATGTAAAAAAAAACCCTTTAAAAATTGGTATTTCTTGTTGGAAGTATGTGTTGCTATGGTTGTCATTGATGTCAAACTTGTTGTTCTGGATAGGTGTTGGTCTGGAATGTTTGTGATGCAAAGATTTCTTTTTGTGTTGGTCTTGTTCTATTGGTTGTTTATGAAGTGTTTGGGTCAGGAAAGTGTTGCTAATGATGTTTGTTATTGTTATCTTCTTTGGATATAGTTTTGGTGTTGTGGATATGATAATGATGTGGTCTGAAAATATCTTTTTGTTGTTCGGGTGTTGTGGCATTGTTCGTAGCTAGTTGTGATATTCTATGTTAGACCTATCCTTAGGTTTAGATATGATTTGTGGAAGATTGTTTGATGTGTTATGGGGTCTCACAATAGCGTGTGGCAATCTAGATTAGAGTTATTTGCATTGGAGGATATGTTTTGACTATCAATTCCTTAGATGGTTGCACAACGTGTCAATATGTTGTTTGTTATGTTCCAATGATTGTAGATTGGTGAATTGTTCTTTGGGAGATGTGTTTTGGTTCCCTCTTTCTCCTGGAGTGGATCAACGTATGTGTTTTTGGCCTGGAAGGTATATTTTGGTTTAGGCAGACTTGGTTCAAGCTTTCATGATATATCTTGTATATAAGGATGTTGATGTCATTGAGTTGTGTGGAAAAGTGTGATGAGGTGTGGAGTGTAGATGTATGATGTGAAGATAATTAGTGAGGTTTAGTAAAGAGCAGAGAAGAAGAGTTGTGTTCGAATGATATGCAAGTTGTGTTGAGATTGTGCTAGAGATATGAGATAGAGTGTTTGCAGTTGAGGTCTGAGTTGTGTGTGCTAATGTTGGTGGATTGATGTAGAGTTCAAGGATAGCTTCATGATCAGGAGATCCTTCTTTTCATATCATTTTTGTATCTTGCCCTATTGTAGTTAGCTTCAGGTTTTGCAAGTCCTCTTTTGTATCTTTCCCCAAGAGAAGTTAGCCTTGGTTTTAGTTTAAAAGTCCAGAGCAGTGAAATCTTTTATTTTTAATCTGATATTCTTAGTGAATATATATTTTTGTGAGCAAGCACTCACCGTGGTTTTTCCCTGTTTGGGTTTTCCACATAGAAAATCTTGGTGTTCATGTGTTGGATGTGTACTAATGTTTAATTGTTTATATGCTGAATTAAATTTTGTTTTAGACTGATCCACACCCCCTCTCCGTCCTTCCTTGGGTTCAATATTTCTCTCATTTTTTTCAATTCTCTAGGTCAAAATTCGATGCAAGAGACACATTAAATTTTCAAGAGTAAGATTAAAAATTGGTATTGCTCTCAATTTTTTCATTTCTCTAGGTCATAATTTGATGCAAGAGACACTTTAAAAGTTTCAAGAGCAACCATGTCCTTGATCCTAAAAATGGACTCATTTTAGGATATCACAACTCTAACTATGGTAGAATTTGTTATGGACAAAAATCTATCCAAGATCAAATGTCTATGAGCTAATCAATAATATAAATAAACAAATAATATATTTTTTTCAATTTTCTAGGTAATAATTCGATGTAAGAGACACATTAAAATTTTCAAGAGCAACCATGACCTTAATCCTAAAACTGGACTCATTTTAAGAGATCATAGTCTGACTATGTTAGAATTTATTATGGACAAAATTCTATCCAAGATGATCTATCACCCAATCACAAATATAAATAAAAAAATTAATATAATACTCAATATATAAAACATTTACAAAGAATAACATACAAATATATAAAACTGCATTCTGAACTCAATGATAACATGTCCAAGAAATATGAGTTGATTCTCAATCACTTTTGATTGATTTTAAGTCAGTTGGATGATAATATAAGTGATAATTACTCTTGATTTTAACTTAGTCCAACTCAGCCAAATGTTACTCGGCCAAATGTGACATTAACAAAAGTGATATGAGTTAAATGTGACATTAACATAAGTTAACAAAAGTGATATGAGTTAAATGTGACATTAACATAAGTGAATGTAAGTGTGACAATAACAAACAAATATATAAAACTACTGAATGCATGAGTGAATGTAAGTGTGACAATAACAAACAAATATATAAAACTATTGAATACATGAATGTAAGTGTGACAATAACAAACAAATATATAAAACTATTGAATACATGAACTTAGATGATAACATCTCAATCACTCTTTTAACTCATAAGTGATATGAGTCCAATTCAGCCAACAACCAACTGTGACATTAACATAAGTGAATGTAAGTGTGACATTAACATTATGTGACATTAACACATAAGTAAAATGTGAGTGTGACATTAACATTACGTGACATTAACGTTAAGTGAATGTAAGTGTGACATTAACGTTATGTGAATGTAAGTATGACATTAACGTTAAGTGAAGGCAATGGAACCCGATTGCCTCAACTCAAGATATATGCATGTCGCTATTAGATATTCAAGTAAGAATAATTGAATTAAAAAAAAAAAAAAAAAAAAAGATATTGAAGATGGACAAAATATCATATCAAACAACTTTAAAATATAAAATTGAATAATTATCTTAAATAAAGATATTAAAAGATATAATATATATGATGAAAAGAAAACAAATCATTTAGAAAAGAGTTGAGTCCTTTATAGATAGATGAGATGAATAATTATGTTCCTAAACTATGAAAAAAGAGTTATTCTTTATGATTCTAGCACTTTTCACTAGATTAAAAAATTTGGTACTATCCTAAACCAAGCAACTTACTTCCTTTATTTTATCAAATATTAAAGATAAAGTCATTAAATTATTAAAACAACTTTATATTTCAAGATAAGCCGTATCAAATATTTTTTTTCCTCATACTATTAAAATGAGGAAATATTGATTGTATTTTAGGAGAAAAATAAAAAATACATAAATACAGCCATCAAATTTAGGCTGTATCTCTAAAATAAAACAAAGGCAATACATGTTTAAAAATAGCAAACGCTTACATTTAGAAGCGGTCTACATATTATACAGCTAGATTTAAACAATATACAATGGTAAAAATATCAATTACAGCTAGAAGTATGGTTGCACCATTCTCTTCACAAATTGGATGAATAATAGATAAATGAATGAGAAAAAAATGAGCAAAGTACTGGTGTTGGATCTGTTTGGTTTATACTATTCTCAGATAACTTACAAGATGACAGATAATCTTATCTTTCTGTAGGCTAAGGGAATGATAATGTACTGCAAAAAATACAGGGAGTTTAGTTTGCTATATACATTGAATAAAAGAACAATTGACTGTAAACCTAAAATGGCTTGATTGCTAGGAATTCAGAAGCAAGCCAGGGAAAGAATTTTGGACCCACCTATAGGTATACTTACAGAGATAAAAAAATATGTTCAAGAGCAGAGAATCTGATATAGGATGAAGGGATGAAATCATTGAATTATAGAAAAGACCAGGGGAACAGGAATGGATCATATGCTTCTTCTTGTAGACTTTTCAAGTCTGCAGATTCCATGGATGGGACCAAATCCTCCATTTTTAAGGATTTCAAATCATCTTTAACATCCTGCACTCTGCAACCCATTTCATCAAATGGAAGGATTTCAAGTGGGGCAGAAGGCAAGGAAGGCCATGCAGCTTCCATCAATTCTAGTATGTGATCAGAATCTTGCAAGGCCAGGCTCTCTTCAACATTTGAGATCAAGTTATCCCATTCACTCAGTAGATTGCTATCCAGAGCTCCAAGAGGAAGGCTCTCAGCATGGGAATCTGACAACTGAGGAACACCTGCACTGAGTTCATCAGGCTCCTGTTTGATATCATCACTATGATTGAGACTGTCAGTTTTCTGTTCTAAAGCTTCATGCCCACAATACCCATCAGTTTTAGTATTGGCAGAATCAGACCCAGAAGCACAAATGCCTGATTTTTGACCCAGAGCATCAGAGAATTGTTGGGTATTGCCATTAATGTCTTCCAGTTTCTGTTCAGTACTAGTCTCACAATTAGGACGATTATAAGATCTCCTTCTGCGCTTAGGAGTGGCAGACGAAGCAGTATTACAGTCATGATCAATGGTATTACAGTTCCCAAGATGTGGCAAATTGAGGCGAGCAGCAGATCCATAAAGAGTTGTAGCAGCTTGATCATATGCATGAGCAGCCGCCTCTGCAGTAGCAAAAGTTCCAAGCCAAAGGCGAGCTCCTCTGTTTGGCTCCCGAATCTCTGCAACCCATTTCCCCCATGTCCTCTGCCTCACTCCCCTGTAATTACAGAGAGCATTTTCTGGGCCTCCTTTGCCCTTCATGCACCCTTTTTTTGATCCTTTTGCAGGGATTTTCCTTATCTGCTTCTTGGGTGCAAAGCCCATGGTACAACCCTGTGAAGTACTGTGACAATCAGCAATTGCACTACTGGTTTTACTGCTACCATACCTCATCTCAGATCTTGTACAAACTGTTTGTGGGTTGGTATCAGAAGAAGATGAATCTGTAAATCTGTAATGGGTATCAGGAGATGAATCTGGAAATCTGTAATTTGGGAGAGAATTTATTGCTTTGGTTTTGTAGAGAGAATCTAAGAGTGGGTGCCTTTAAAATTTGAAAGCATGTGGCTGCATAGGTGTGGGCGAGTGAGGAAACAAGAGAAGGAATCGTCGAGGCAGTGCCACCCAATCACCAGACGATCTTTTCAAACGGTTTAGTTATCCACAGGTGGCCTTGGGTGCAAACATGTCCCTTTACTATTACTCATTACCACGCGTCCCCTCTGGCCTTGCAACAAGAGAACCTGCTTTCCCTCTTGACTCATCCCTTCGCTTTCTTTATTATTCCCCTCCTCCACCTAGGCTGCCAACCACCTCCACCCTAAATTCTCAAATTATATTAGGCCAAAGCACAAATTTGTAAACTAAATCACAAATGTGTGCCCTGATTTATCTTCTTGCTATGAACCTTTGAAATTGGTGAGAATACAAATAAGGCACTTCATCTTCATTTAACAAAGATGAGGTTCAAATCCGCAAACACATTGAATCAGCCATGATATTGGCACAAACGTTCTTTGGTACTATATGAAATACTTTGGCGAGGTCATAAACAAGTGAGCTCATCCCAATTCAACAAAGTTGAAGCCCAAACCAGAAGCCTGCAATCACAATAACCCAACACCACCAACACTTAACCAATACACTATGGGAAGAACCTCAATTACAAATCTTTCAATTATTGTAGTGTTGACGGTCCTTATTTATTGGGTACAATTATAAATCTTTCAATTATTTGTAGTCCCCATATTCAATTATACTAGCATTGAGGTCCCCATTTAACAAAGCTAAGGCTCAAACCTGCAAGCACATTGGATCAGTGAACCCCAATCACAAATCTTTCAATTATTGTACTGTTGATGATGTTGATGATCCTTATTTATTAAGTACAATTACAAATCTTCATTTATTTTAGTGTTGAAGATTGGTTATTTATTGTGCACAATTACAAATCTTTCAATTATTGTAGTTTTCACAATTGATTATTTATTTGGCACAATTACAAATCTTTCAATTATTGTGGTGCTCATATTTGGTTATTTATTGGGTACAATTACAAATCTTTCAAATACTGTAGTGTTCATAACGGTTATTTATTGGATAAATAGTTTTAATTTAAATTAGATTGTAATTATGTAATTTGTAATGCCTCACCAGGAAACCCTGAAGGGATTAAGCCAAAACACAAGAATAGAGTGCAATAATTTTAAAAAAAAAGTTAAACACAACATTAAGATACAATGAGATAACAAAATTCAGATTACATAGCGAAAGACATCAACTAACACCTAAAGAGTTTCCCAATGTGATTACTTAATTACACATTTAACTTAACTCTAACAATTAATCCAGTAAGCTGATTATCTTATAACGAGATAATTCTTAAACAAGGATAATTTCTTTCAAAAGATGGAAATATAATTCACAAGATAAGGTTCATCCAGTAAGATTTATCTATATCCTTCATTCATACTTTTCATTAAAATATAAGCCATGCATCTAATATTCTAACACACTAGAATTTCATCATAAACATATGAGATTTTCCATGCACACTTAATTTCCTTAACAATGACTGAATATAATCCATAATCACAAGCTACATTCTTTCATAATCCAATTTACTGCATTCAAGAAAGATGATTGTATACATGCATTTACAAGTAATTCCATCTTATCCACTTATACATTCTATCAAAATGCCATTCATACATGCTAACACTAAACATGAAACATAAGAATAAAAAAATCACATAACACCAAGATGATCTCGGAGTTCACCCCTAAAGGGCTACATCTCCGGGTCTGCTCAACTGCAAGACTCCTCTGTTAATTAATAAAGTTAAGAGTACATGAGGTTCTCATAATTTACAATCCTGCCATCAAGGCGAAACATAATCAATATACAAACAACCACATCGGTCAATAAATACATAAACAATCCCTGAAAAGGAAAGGATCCAGCTGAACATAATCGAAGCTAATACAAAGGTCCATTAGAGCATCCACAAAACTGAGTCATCACCACCCAAGGTCTAACATGAAACCAGGTGCTCACAAGGGCATAGACAAAAGGACGACCCACAAAAGTGCTCCTATCAGACAATACAACAACACACTAGCATACGTAGGGACAAGTGTCATCACATAAACTGGTATGGTTACCATGGCAAGTCTTCATAGGTTCCGGCCCCATACATTGGGTTACCCTGGCAACCTAATCCAAACCTCCGACCCATCCAAGCCTTATGTGGACCCACACATCCTTTCGTGAAGACAAGGATGATGGTTTGCCATTTCAGGCCTTCTCACAACATGTCGAGTTTGTGTTAGCACTCGTCCCATGTGTGAGGCACAATTATCTTACTTAGAGATTAACATTCTAATCTATTGTTAGGTTATCACTTATTAGACTCACTTTCGATGGGTTACCCAACAACCACTTTGGGTGTGGCCCCCAATCGAAAGCCACTTTCCTATACGATACTAGACTATATTCAAGCGACCTCAGAAACCAAGGAACACACATGGTCAAGCAAACTGAGTTCAAAAAGGAGGGAACAACCATCTGGTCAAACATGACTCAAAAAGGTACACTTACTGACGGTACTCTAACCAGAGACCTGACCAACTATGGTCAACCACGAATCATCATTTGACACTCACATAAAAGTTATGACCAATACAACATCACAACAAAATAACAGTCAACTCGAGACCGAGGACAGAAACAGGTACCCAAATCAACCATACGACAGGGTTCAATCAAACAAAACAAAACTTGCCATTACTTAAGTAAAAGCGAATACATAAATTAAACTTGCATAAGTAATAATCTACAAATATAATCTTTTTCCAAATTAATTTAAACATTAAATGTTGATCAAGTTGTCTAAATGATCTAGGTCAGATTGCAGTTATCTGCCTCATCTAGGTACAATTTGATTCTTGGTTTTCTAACTCCCTAAGGTTCATTTGCATCAAACATACATAAATATGTCATTATGAGTTCTAAAACCAATTTCACATGAATATAATTAAACTATCATTAACAAACTAAATAAGATAATTATTCTTCAAATAAAACATCGTTCTCATACTGGCTCAAACAATCTCTCCAATCTCATATTTTCCAAGCCTAGTTACACTATACGGATCAAGGAAACATAAAATTATAAGGAATCCAAATGCAGATAATCATTTCCAAATCCAAATATTACTTCCTTACGCACATATAGAAGAATCCAAAATTAACTATTAATTAATGAATATATTTATTAATCCGCGATTAATTAAATATAACAAATTAATAATTAATAACTCAATTAACAAATCTCACCAGCTTCATGGAAAAGCTTGAGGACTATGACAAAGGTAAGGTCAACTTAGCCGTTTCTAAGATTTCTGAAAACTGGTCTAATGACTCTTTTAAACTTTACGGAGTTAAATTTAAGTTGGATGCTAGGCTTATTTCTACTGTGACTAGAATGCCCCACACCAGGCTCAACTTCTTTCGAGACCTCAAGGTCTCCAACAATGCAGTTACCTTGTTCCTGCTAAAAGAGAAAGAGCGGGCCAAAATCGGCAAGGCTATCGGGGGGCTACTACGATGCTGCAAACATCAAGAAGTTGTGGGGCTGGGTCCTGAACTCAATCATGGAGTATATTACGGTTGAAGGCCGTTTCTCCAAGGCCCACACCTACCACTTCGTACTCTTGAACCATTTCAGACACGACAAAAAAGTGTCTTTGCCCTACTACCTTTTTCGATCCCTCTCCAGGTCCCTGAACAAGCAC
Source organism: Cryptomeria japonica (assembly GCF_030272615.1). Lineage (NCBI taxonomy): Eukaryota > Viridiplantae > Streptophyta > Pinopsida > Cupressales > Cupressaceae > Cryptomeria > Cryptomeria japonica. Next base: position 480,962,806 of record NC_081412.1, read on the forward strand.
AGGACTAACCCTTCCAGCCTGATTCTCCACTAGGGGCTCCTACTGCTCATCTATGAGCATTGCAAAACCCTCGTTCTGCAGGAAAATAAGCAGATTTTCGCTTCCCCAGGTAAAAGGAGGATGGAAGAGGGAGATACTAGCAAGGAGAAGGCATCATCTAGCAAGAAAAGGAAAAGCGCCCCCAGGTTGGAAACTGAGGACATTGTCAAGGAAAGCAATGGTATGGAGACGGATGACTCTAATGGTGAAGACAGCTGGAAGGAAGAGGAGCTAGGCAATGAGGAAGAAAGTGGAGATTTCGAGCCTGGTCAAGATAGCCCTATTCTAAGTGATCACCTTGGTAAGGACAATAGCCATCTGATGGAGGAGATAGCTCCCAAGGATAATGAGGAAACCGAAGTTAATTCTGAGAAGGAAACAAACAAAGGCTTCGAGAAGAACCTGACTGAGGAAAGGGATAGCAAGGACAAGGAAAGTGCTGGTGAGGGGCTTATCCTGGATAATCTCAAGAAGCTCTCGGAGGCCAGAATGAATTTTGACAGATGGACTTACGAAACCCTGAAAAACCTGGAGAAGCAAGGGATAAACTCGGATAAAAAGAGGGAGGATGAAAACAAAGAGCATATTAATTGGAAGTAGGAAATGGAGAATAAGGTAAAATCACTGGAAGAGGGAAAAGAAGCGATGAAAAATTTGATGGGAATTATTCCAAATATCCTCTCTGCTGTCACCAAAAACCTGGAAGACATTGCCAAGGTCTTTGACCATACTCCTAAACTGGTTGTGGATCTTGACCTGGAGGAGGAGACCATCCAGATTGGAAGTGGCGGTGATGCTACCTCAGCGGGCGGAACTGCGAAGAGAACGAGGGCCAATATCAAGAAAGCTATGGCTGCTGCGGCCAAGGACCCTCCCAACTTCAAAGACAACATAAAAGAGCTGCAAGAAATTAGCAGCACCCTGGCTAAAGCTCTGGATAAAATCTAATTCCTGGATAGCCTGCTGGCTTTTAGGGGATTTTGTGGGTTTTCCTCGGTTTTCCGCTAGTTTTTTCCTTTTGTTCTGTTTCTCTCTGTTTCTCGTGGTTTTGCTCTTTAAGTCTTGCTTGTAAAGGGTTTCTGGGCCCCTTCAAAACCTGCATTTTCATTAATCAAAAACTGAATTAACAAATCAAGTACTTAATTAGAAAGTATGCATTAATAATAAAATGAGATTTAAATATTAATTAATGTATACTTAACACTATACAGTTAATTAATAATAAGTTGTTCATGAATTATTATTTAATGCCAAACTTAATCATAATTTTAAAAAACTTAATTAAAATATTAATCGTAATTAAAACTTAATTAAAAACACATTTAATAATATTCAATTATTATTATATATATTATATATATATATATAAAATGTTAAAAAAAACAATTTTTAAAACACATTAAAATGGGGCGGCGAGGGCGGTCGGGCCCACCTCCCTTACACGGTGGTTGGGCGGCCCAAACCCTAGCCGCGGGTGGCGCCATTGCGGGGGACGCAGGTCCCGCGGCGCCTACGCAGCCATCGCGGCCCTGCGGCCACTGCGGGGGTCGCCACTCCCTGCGGCCACCGCGGGGGTCACAGTGAGCTGCGACCATCACTGGCTGCGCCTGCGCAGGGGGAGGAGGTGGGTAGAGCTCCGCTCCCCGCTCTCCAAACCCCCAAAACAAAATAAATTTTTTTATTTTTTTATTTCAATCAATTCAATTTTTAAACAAACAAATCGATTTATGATAAATAATTTTGATTTAAAAATATTTTTCTTCTCAAAAAGACAAACCCCATTTCTTTTTAATAGTCTCATAATGAGACTTGAAATAAAAATTTCCAGAATATTAAAAGTCTCCAAAATAGAGGAAATTGTTGAATAACCAACCAATTAAACAAATTTTGGGCATAAGGGAGCTCATTTCTCACACAAAGATCCAACAATAAGCCAATCTTTAACTAATTTTCACTATGGAACTTATTCTTGGGAAAAACAATGGAGAAATTAAAACCAAACAACATGAAGAACATCCAAGCCCATTTTTTTAAAAAAATTTAAACAATAACTAATTGATAACCATAATTCCTACCTCAATAAGCATTCCTGGAAAGGATCTGATGAAGAGCCCCAACCTGCAGCTCAAGAAATCCTTCTCCTTCCAAAATCCCCATAACTTTCATCCAAAATATTTTCCAAAAATATATTTTTCTCCAAAAAATTCAATCCCCAATATTTTCCAAAAGTTTAGGTTATAAGGGAAATGTTTGACCAAAATTTATTTTTGGAATTAAAAATTTTATTTAAAATAATTCACAAAAATCATTCTTTTAAACTATATCAATAATTTAAATTTACTCTTCAATTTAAAAATTGATTTTCTCAATTAACAGAAATTAACCTTTCTATTTCAAAAATGCCAAAAGATAAAAATTAATTCTATTTCAATTAAATTAAAATCTTTCTTTTCATAGGCATAAACATAATACATTTAATATTTAAATTTAACCATTTAATTGAATTTGCTACCAACATGAATTGGACAATTCAATTAACGATTAATCACATAAAGAAATCCTGATTAATTTAGTCCATTAATCTTTAATGCACAAACACATATTTAATCAAATTAAATACTAAGGACTAATTACTCAATTTAACCATCCACACCAAACACGCAACCCAAGAAGTCAAACAGACAGACGACTCACAAACCCAACCAAAGGGAATACCGACGACGATTGACAATGCTCACTTGAGCACGACTATGGTCAAACAAGGATAAAACGACCCCCTAATCCAACTCTAAGGATTAAAGAGGTACACTCAAACCTACGAATCCAGGTGAAGACGAAACTCGCTCTCATGCGATACTGTACCTGAAATCTCCTGCAACCAAGAGTCATACATGCATACATATATAAATTTAATGAACGCATTAGCCTGAGAGAATAACACGAAATAGGAGAATTAATAACTTACATACGAATTGGTGCAAAAACCACTTCAACAGCTATGCACTAAAATCACAACATCTGACTATAATCATTATATTATGATAAACTAACTCAAGTCAAACCGAGATTAGAATTTGATTAGGGCAGGGGTACTACATTCTTCCCCCCTAGGTTCCAACTTACTCCTGGAAGTCGTAAGGCTAGATGGAGAACATGTCACACGCATTAGCCCTGAAACTCATTCAACAAATATCAAATTGCACATAGGAATCTTTCCATTAATAAATGAAACTTTATTGCAAAATCCTTTACGAATGCCATTACTCATTGGCAAGATACATCTAAAACCATACACTTTTTAAAATATTCTAGGAATCATCAATAATCATAGTAGAGATACAAGAATATTCTCCCTTTCATTACACCAAGTTAAAGCATTAAAAGAGGTAAGCAAATATTACCATACTCATCTATCAAACATGACAAGAAAACATGCCATCATGATCAATTTCTGTTACCAATACATCTTTTTCATAACACTTTATCACAAAGAACTAGCTTCAAATATCAATTTCTACAACCAAATTAACTTCCATGAAATAAGAGCAACATAAATAACTCAATTGTTTACACTTGCTAGGCATACAAAAACCTTTCCAAAGACTATGTCCCATAACATAGTGACAAGTTAACACAATTTACTCCATGATACACATAATGACCATCCACATAATTGGAATGCACAACTCAAAAGGCCACATGTGACCATGTCTAATGCTCGGTCAAAGATAACATGCACGATCAACATCTCTATGCCTGATCTCATAACAACAATATGATCATAAATATCCAATATCTCACAGGCTTGATGGTGCTAGGCACACCATAGCAGTACTACCTTCCATACAAGACCTTCGTGAGCATCCCTTGTTGAGTAAGGTTGTTAGCCTCCAAGAGATAGTCACCACACATAGGTAGGTAGTGGATCCTAGTTGCATCACAGCCTCACATACCCCCATCCTCAAGGTTCCTTACGTCTACTTCCTCGTACGCACTCTACCAAGTCTGTCGCATATGTCCTTGGAGAGGAATTTCATATTTCAACACAAGACCAACATACGAAAACAATAAGGATAAACCAGTTTAGCCACCAAAGTACAGATGAATAAAGATAATAAATCATCAATTCCAACAATAAGGCAAGAAAATAATCCGGAACTTGCAACACCAAATCAAGAATGCAAAAGATCACAAGATCATGGCTAAACTTTCATAGTCAAAGTAAAATAAATTGCTGGTCCCCAAAGAATATAAAGAATATCACAACTGCACATAACATCACTATGTGACTAGCATCTAGCCACCAACGAGGAAGGAAGGAACAATCGTCTAGCTATTGTAGTAGCTCTTCATGTGGTGCGACATAGTCACACTACCCACATGGCATGGCGGTGTGCACCTCGACATCACCCTGCATCACATCGTCATGCGGCATGGCTATACCCCAAGCAGAGAAAACACGCAATGGACGTATCCCGCATGGTAGTGTACCTCGCGGAAACAAGCACGGGCAGGTCACGTCCTGCATATCGACGTATGTAAAAGGATACTCGCCGTAAGTCAGAGGTATACGTGACTAAGGTCCACCCACATGCCCACCAACACATACTAACTGGAAGCTCATGTGGATAAACCTACCTTTCATGAAGACAAGGCAAAGGATCCTCCAAACTACACCATCACTATGCACAAGAAATGCCATCAAAATGCTCAAATAAAGGAAGGAATAGGCTGCCACACATAAACCTATAAATAGATTCATCAAAAGGGAAAGTATTGAGTACACCTTTGATATAGTTTTATAGTATAACTATATCATTCCTCGAAATAGAGAAGCTAAAGTCGCTTCGCGTCGACATTACTCGTACGCCTATCCATACTATTCAAGGAATGGTGACTTCTAATACTACCCCTAACATACTGAATTACCCACAACCCGAGGTTTGGTACTCAGTAGGGACACAAATAAGCAACATCACATAAACAGTATGGTTTCCCATACTCATAAACAACATATCCTCCATGGTTGATTACTTCACCAATCCATGGGCACATATAATAAGCACTGGTTTCTTACAATACACATGAATACACCAGTACTGGTTTAGTCACATTTACGGGGAGTACTTTCTAGCACGCTATCATCTACACAAGGAAGATTTTAATAATGCTTCCCACATGAATAACTGAATAAAGCTTATTCTTGAAATAGGTACTGAAATTATTAACAATTCACAATTACATAAGGAAATAACATCATTCCTATATCTTTCTCGAATTACATTAAGCATTCGTAACTAAATTACTAACTATGCAAATTCTTTTCCCAAAGAGGACTTTCATCTTTCAATATGAAGCCAAAATGCAATAGTACAATTTCACATGTTTTATAAACATTCTATTTAAATCAATGCATTCTTCGTAGCATTTCTAAAATTTTTATAATCTAGGCAAAGAGAAGGAAAAGAGAGTTTGATAATCAAACTATTTCCTACAAAGACACAAGATCAACAAAGTCACACTACAATATAAAATTTCTCACTATAAGCCTATCATTTCAATTGCACGGTTTTCATTTTGCTACCATTTTAGAAGGATGCCAAACAACCTAACATGACATTTCCAATTATTATGGTTGCAAAGGAGGTTCTAGTTTTTGGCAATCTTTTCAATAATACCAGACCTCTTGAGAACACTCACTACTTTAATACAATACAGACACATATCATAATTTGCAACCTATCATCGAAAATTAAATTATGATAAAAAGGTAAGCGAGGAGTTATCACCAAAATAATACATATTAATGCATGCACATCAAACAAGTTTTTCATTTGCACATTCTAAACATAATAAGGTAATTACACATACCCAAAAGCAAGTTCAATGGAGCATTGCTAAAATAAATCCTCAATCAAACTGGTTTATTAAAACACATAAAACAATCTTTCGTGGAACACATTAATACACTCTCGAAGCTATAATAACATGTTCCCTTTAATATTTCTTTTACAAACAAATTAGTTTCACATAACAACTATCCGCATAACAATGCACATTGCATAAGATAGAATTTAAATATGTTACTCCTACATTACACATGGAGAATTCTTTAATGTAAGCATATAGTTTTGTCCAAATAACCAACATGAACTTTCAACCCAAAGCCCTTTTATTATCTAAAACATAGAAGCATCATAGGGTTCACACAAGGGTTCAAGAGGTCACACCCTTTCTCTTGCAAAAAGAAACCTCATATAAGAGATAATTTACACATATCCCAAACATTTTTAATTTCTAGAGAGAGAGAGGAATGGTCATAATCATTCAATTTGCTACAAAATAAGCATTCCATATTTGTCATACTAGTCCTTCAAGTGGACAACACTAAGCTAAATCATAATCTTAAACAAGCACATTAAGTACTTTCAGATTCCAGACAAGCACTGACCAACCCAAATGGATTAGTCCAAAGAGTACAACACTCAATAAGGAAGGTACATACGACTCTCTTTCAGAATATGAGTAATTGTAGACCAAGACATCAATAAGCACATAAAGCACGATCAATCACTCAAATCACCAACATCAAGAAGGTGAGAACAAGGTGTGAACACACACGTTACACACAAGTTAAGGTCTGCTCAATTACTCACACACAAAAGGAAGGACAAGCATACACATAAGGTCGATGCACCTCACACCAACTAAAGGCACAATGAAACCAGAGATCCCAGTGTTTGCAACATGGGCTTTGTTACCAAATGTAATGCTCCACCAGGAAACCTCGAAGGGATTAAGCCAAAACACAAGAATAGAGTGCAATAATTTTTTTTTTAAAGTTAAACACAACATTAACATACAATGAGATAACAAAATTCAGATTACATAGCGGAAGACATCAACTAACACCTAAAGAGTTTCCCAACGTGATTACTTAATTACACATTTAACTTAACTCACACAATTAATCCAATAAGCTAATTATCTTATAACGAGATAATTCTTAAAAAAGGACAATTTCTTTCAAAAGATGGAAATATAATTCACAAGATAAGGTTCATCCATTAAGATTTATCTATATCCTTCATTCATACTTTTCATTAAAATATAAGCCATGCATCTAATATTCTAACACACTAGAATTTCATCATAAACATATGAGATCTTCCATGCACACTTAATTTCCTTAACAATGACTGAATATAATCCATAATCACAAGCTACATTGTTTCATAATCCAATTTACTGCATTCAAGAAAGATGATTGCATACATGCATTTACAAGTAATTCCATCTTATCCACTTATACATTCTATCAAAATGCCATTCATACATGCTAACACTAAACATGAAACATAAGAATAAAAACATCACATAACACCAAGATGATCTTGGAGTTCACCCCTAAAGGGCTACATCTTCGGGTCTGCTCAACTACAAGACCCTTTTGTTAATTAATAAAGTTAAGAATACATGAGGTTCTCATAATTTACAATCCTGCCATCAAGGCGAAACATAATCAATATACAAACGACCACATCGGTCAATAAATACATAAATAATCCCTGAAAAGGAAAGGATCCAGCTGAACATAATCGAAGCTAATACAAAGGTCCATTAGAGCATCCACAAAACTGAGTCATCACCACCCAAGGTCTAACATGAAACCAGGTGCTCACAAGGGCGTAGACAAAAGGATGACCCACAAAAGTGCTCCTATCAGACAATACAACAACACACTAGCGTACGTAGGGACAAGTGTCATCACATAAACTGGTATGGTTACCATGGTAGGTCTTCATAGGTTCTGGCCCCATACACTGGGTTACCCTGGCAACCTAATCCAAACCTCTGGCCCATCCAAGCCTTATGTGGACCCACACATCCTTTCGTGAAGACAAGGATGATGGTTTGCCATTTCAGGCCTTCTCACAACATGTCGAGTTTGTGTTAGCACTCGTCCCATGTGTGAGGCACAATTATCTTACTTAGAGATTAACATTCTAATCTACTATTAGGTTATCACTTATTAGACTCACTTTCGATGGGTTACCCAGCAGCCACTTTGGGCACGGCCCCCAATCGAAAGCCACTTTCCCATACGACACTAGACTATACTCAAGCGACCTCAGAAACCAAGGAACACACATGGTCAAGCAAACGGAGTTCAAAAAGGATGAAACAACCATCTGGTCAAACATGACTCAAAGAGGTACACTTACTGACAGTACTCAAACCAGAGAACTGACCAACTATGGTTAACCACGAATCATCATTCGACACCCACATAAAGGATATGACCAATACAACACCACAACAAAATAACAGTCAACTCAAGACCGAGGATAGAAACAGGTACCCAAATCAACCGTACGACAGGGTCCAATCAAATAAAACAAAACTTGCCATTACTTAAGTAAAAGCGAATACATAAATTAAACTTGCATAAGTAATAATATGCAAATACAATCTTTTTCCAAATTAATTAAAACATTAAATGTTGATCAAGTTTTCTAAATGATCTAGGTCAGATTGCAGTTATCTACCTCATCTAGGTACAATTTGATTCTTAGTTTTCTAACTCCCTAAGGTTCATTTGCATCAAACATACATAAATACAGCATTATGAGTTCTTAAACCAATTTCACATGAATATAATTAAACAATCATTAACAGACTAAATAAGATAATTATTCTTCAAATAAAACATCGTTCTCATACTGGCTCAAACAATCTCTCCAATCTCATATTTTCCAAGCCCAGTTACACTATACGAATCATGGAAACATAAAATTATAAGGAATCCAAATGCAGATAATCATTTCCAAATCCAAATATTACTTCCTTACGCACATATAGAAGAATCCAAAATTAACTATTAATTAATGAATATATTTATTAATCCACGATTAATTAAATATAACAAATTAATAATTAATAACTGAATTAACAAGTCAAGTATTTAATTAGAAAGTATGCATTAATAATAAGTTATTCATGAATTATTATTTAATGCCAAACTTAATAATAATTAAAAAAAATTAATTAAAATATTAATCGTAATTAAAACTTAATTAAAAACACATTTAATAATATTCAATTATTATAATATATTTTTTTATATATATAAAAAAAATATTAAAAAAAACAATTTTTAAAACACATTAAAATGGGGTGGCGAGGGCGGCCAGGCCCACCTCCCTTACATAGGGGTTGGGCGGTGCAAACCCTAGCCGCGGGCGGCGCTACCGCGGGGGACGCAAGTCTCGCGACGCCTATGCGGCCACCGTGGCACTGCGGCCATCGCAGGGGTCGCCGCTGCCTGCAGCCACTGAGGGGGTCGCAATGAGTTGCAGCCACCGCCGGTTGCGCCTATGCAGGGGGAGGAGGTGGGTAGAGCTCCTCTCCCCACTCTCCAAACCCCCAAAACAAAATAATTTTTTTTATTTTTTAATTTCAATCAATTCAATTTTTAAACAAACAAATCGATTTATGATAAATAATTTCGATTTAAAAATATTTTTCTTCTCAAAAAGACAAACCCCATTTCTTTTTAACAGTCTCATAAAGAGACTTAAAATAAAAATTTCCAGAATATTAAAAGTCTCCAAAATAAAGGAAATTGTTGAATAACCAACCAATTAAACAAATTTTGGGCATAAGGGAGCTCATTTCTCACACAAAGATCCAACAATAAGCCAATCTTTAACTAATTTTCAGTATAGAATTTATTCTTGGGAAAAACAATGGAGAAATTAAAACCAAACAACATGAAGAACATCCAAGCCCATTTAAAAATAAATAAATAAACAATAACTAATTGATAACTAGAATTCCTACCTCAATAAGCATTCCTGGAAAGGATCTAATGAAGAGCCCCAACCTGCAGCTCAAGAAATCCTTCTCCTTCCAAAATCCCCAAAACTTTCATCCAAAATATTTTCCAAAAATATATTTTTCTCCAAAAAATTCAATCCCCAATATTTTCCAGAAGTCTAGGTTATAAGGGAAATGTTTGACCAAAATTTATTTTTGGAATTAAAATTTTTATTTAAAATAATTCACAAAAATCATTCTTTTAAACTATATCAATAATTTAAATTTGCTCTTCAATTTAAAAATTGATTTTCTCAATTAACGGAAATTAACCTTTCTATTTCAAAAATGCCAAAAGATAAAAATTAATTCTATTTCAATTAAATTAAAATCTTTCTTTTCATAGGCATAAACATAATACATTTAATATTTAAATTTAACCATTTAATTGAACTTGCTACCAACCTGAATTGGGCAATTCAATTAACGATTAATCACATAAAGAAATCCTGATTAATTTAGTCCATTAATCTTTAATGCACAAACACATATTTAATCAAATTAAATACTAAGGACTAATTACTCAATTTAACCATACACACCAAACACACAACCCAAGAAGTCAAACGGACATACGACCCGCAAACCCAACCAAAGGGAATACCGACGATGACTGACAATGCTCACTTGAGCACGACTATGGTCAAACGAGGATAAAATGACCACCTAATCCAACTCTAAGGATTAAAGAGGTACACTCAAACCTGCGAATCCAGGTGAAGACGAACCTCACACTCATGAAGTACTGTACCTGAAATCTCCTGCAACCAAGAGTCATACATGCATACATATATAAATTTAATGAATGCGTTAGCATGAGATAATAACATGAAATAGGAGAATTAATAACTTACATAGGAATTGGTGTGAAAACCACTTCAACAACTATGCACTAAAATCACAACATCTGACTATAATCATTATATTATGATAAACTAACTCAGGTCAAACCAAGATTAGAATTTGATTAGGGCAGGGGTACTACATAATTATGTATATATTTTTATTAAAAAATTACGACGCCAAATTATTTATCTTTAAAAATATATATTTATTACAAATTAAAGTAATTAGAGCAACTACATGCTCTAGTTACCATTGGTCCAAATCAAAATAGTTTTGTAATTGTTCAAATCCTTTAATTATTGTAGTCTTGACGATCCCTTAATTATTAGGTACAATTACAAATCTTTTAACTATTGTAGTGTTGAGTTATTTATTGGGTACAATTGTAAATCTTTCATTTATCGTAGCGATGGCATTGGGTTTTTTATTTATTAGGTAAAATTGTAAATCTTTTAACGATTGTAGTGTTGACATTTGATTATTTATGGGTACAATTGCAAATCTTTCAGTTATTGTAGTGTTGATGTTGGGTTATTTATTGGATAACAAGTACAAATCTTTCATTTATTTTAGTAGTTCGATTATTGGGTAAGTGCACCAAGATGGTGAACAAAAAGGGGGGTATAAGTGGCCACTTTTTTTTCTTCTGAAAACAGGAAAACCTGAACTTCAAAGAGATATTCGAAGGTCATGCACTCAAAACTAGGAGTTGAGAAAAGAATAAGAATTGTATTACTCTGAATCTAGTTTCTAAACTACTAAATTTTTTTTAAATTGGATAAGATTAAGAGGGTCAAACCTTTCTCGCACGAAAAACTGTTCCTGATTTTTTCTGAAAAACATAACATAGCTGTTTTCGTGCGCTGCACAAAATATATAATTAGATTTAGTATTTTGAAAAACCCTTTGGTAGGATGATAGGTAAGATTGAGATCTAGAAGTTGTGTATTTTTTTGTAATTTTTAAATGAGTATTTTTTTTAATGATTTTTTGAATTGACCGCATCCTGAAAATTTGGTGCCTGTTCGTGCACTGGGCATAACTTGCATCAAAATAATCGAAAATGATTTTTTTTTTTTTTTTTTAAATTGTATAGAATATAGTGTAGAACAATAATATGTAATTTATTTTTTATTTGGTCAAGTATAGAAAAATTTATTAAAAAAATGGTAGATGTATGTCTATGAGGACTGTCAAAGCACCGGTAAAGAAAATTAAAGTTTACTATGCTAATGTTTTCTAAAAATAGAAAAATTTATATGGTCAGTAAGATGAGAAGACATGTGAGATTATGGTGGTAATTTTAGAGATACCCACTTGATCATTTGTAAACCTGATGATGATGAAGTCGAGAAATCATGTTGGAAGATGAAAAAACGTGTAAAGGGACAGAAATAGAGGGAAAATGGGCTTCCAAGTCTTAGGGTCATTTTCCAACTCTCTTACCAAGCCAAAACCTGCACAAGTTCTGATGTGCAATATAACCTGCTCGAGTTTTAAAAAACAAAAAGTACCATTCATAGTTCTACATAACCCGTACGGGTTATGTAGAACTAAAACCATCATTTTGAATTTCCCAAAACCCGTACAGGTTATGAAAAACCAAAAATATGGTTTTTCATAACCCATACTGGTTATGAAAAACCAAAATTATGGTTTTTCATAACCCATATGGTTATGAAAAATATCATTTTGAGTTTCACAAAACTCGTACGGGTTATGAAAAACCATTATTTTGATTTTCCACAAAATACATATATAATATGTGTTTATGTATGTATATATGCATATCTATATATATATATATGTATGTATATATGCATATATATATATATATATATATGTTTGTATACATGCATGTCTCTCTTCTTTTCCTCTCTCTCGTCTTCCTTCCCCCATCACTGTCTATGTCTATTCTGAGCCCTAATTATCCTTCTTGAGTTCTATCTCATCTCTCTCCCCTCACACTTCTCTCTCTGCCAAGTCTCTCACCCTCTTCTCCTTCTCATTCTCTCTCGACCTCATCTCTCTCTCTCTCTCTCTCTCTCTCTCTCTCTCTCTCTCTCTCTCGTTATCCTATCCTATTATCACCCTCATCCCCTTCTCTCTCTTTCTCTCCCCTACCTCTCCCTCCCCCTCTCATTACCTTATCCTATTCTCTCTCCTCCCCCCTCTCTCTCTCTATCCTATTCTCCCCATCTCCACCCTCTCTCTCTCTTCCTCTCCCTCTCCCTCTCTCCCTCCCCCTCTCCTTATCATATTCTCTCCCTCTCTTCTTATTCCCTATTCTCTATCTTACCCC